>NC_135861.1:21530430-21537930 GCF_031162955.1 Sander vitreus | reverse complement strand
TTCGGCAGAGCATCCAGCGGTACATTGCTGACATTGTCTCACCTCATTCTGTGTACTTTGTTTTTGCTCAAGTAATAAAATCATACATTAAAGCAGCATGGGGCAGTAGATTTTTCCAATCTAACAATCCGTTTGCAGTTATTTTTCTTTTATAATAATGAAAAATAATGAAAAAACCTAAGTGATGGAACCTATCAAAGAGACTCTACCATCTAGTTTTATTGTGGAGAAGTGGCTCATAAGACTCTCTTTAGGGATTATTGAAAAAAAACAGCTTAAAGTGATTAAAATCAGACAGAGTATAGCAGCCACGCAGTTTGCAGCCCAATGCTCATCCTGTGAGAATGGCACTTTGCTCATTATCACCTTCAACAAACCACCGTCTAATTTCACACTCCTGAATCTTGCCATGCACCGAGGCTACGTGCACATATTGGATGCAGTCTTGCACACATGTACCTGCAACTGCTGTATTTACACCTCCGGACTGTTTTCAAAAAGTGAACGAAAGAGACACACCCAAATGATTTCAATCAAACAAACAAACACACACACACACACACACACACACACACACACACACACACACACACACACACACACACACACACACACACACACACACACACACACACACACACACACACACTAATGCCCCTTAGCTTAAAATCTGCCCATCAGATAAAGTGGATCCTCTGACATGATCCAACATGCAAGAGGAAGCCAGCTGGATTGCCTCAAGATATGAGAAAACCCTCTTTGTGACCAGGCCATCCAAGTCACAGTTCTGCACAAAAACAAACACCAACATGGTCAGCCAGACATACATATCCAATTTCCTTTGGCTTAACGTTTACAGCATATTAATCCCACATTTGATCCTGCACTGAGAAACCTTGAGTAAGCCAAATACACAATAAGCCCTCCAAGAGGACATGTCAGCAATATTTACCCACTGAGGTCTAAATAGAAAGCAGAGGAAAATCTATGAGAGGAAGAGGTTAGGGACAAGCATGTTCTGTTCTTTTAGCTGCCAGCTATATGTGTACATCTACAATGACGTGAGACTGCTGACATCTGATGTGAGTGATGCTAAAGCTTGGCAATAATAATAGTTTATTGGTATTTAGGTTTAATTTAGGAAGGTTGATTTTGAGTGATTGTCTGCAAATCAAGTAGCAGTGGATGTGATCTAAAAGGAAATGCGGAAATCAATCTTTGGAACTGCTGAAAGCTTATAGACATCTAAAAGCCAGCCATAAATAATAGAAATTGAGATTAACAGTGTTGACAATAGATGTGTGACTCACGACGTCTTGGGGTGTATTTCTCCAGTCCTCTCACAGTCGTAAATGATGAAACTCCCAGATACCACCGATGTGCCATTCACTTTTATCGCCACTGAAACAGTCAGATGATCTGTAGAGGGGCATACAAGGGCATGTAAACAATGCAGCATGTTTCGAGCATTCGAGATGGTATCACTGTCATAGCACAAACTAGACAGTGAGGCCTCCTCGCGCAACACTGACTTGCCGCATTTTGAAAGATAAGAAGGGGAAATTACATTTGTTGTAGTACAGCTCAAGATCTTGTGAATACCAAAATGAATCACATACTGTAACTGTACTTGTGGTGTGTGGAACGATATGTATGGCAGCATTGGCACGCAGCCAAATAGATGTTCTCAGTCTCACCTGTGCCAGGGAGGATTGGTTGGTAATTTTCTCGAGGGAGCAGGGGACAGGTCTGGATCTGAGCGGGACCATAATCCAAGTGCACCGTGGCAACTGTAGAAAAACCCGGCTCATATTCACACTCCACCTGGGAGCCGACCAGATCAGGAACACTGCCATTTATCAGAATGCCGACATCCTACAACAGAAACAGATATAGGAGCATAAATATAAATAACAGCTCTTCTTAACAGAAATGAATTACTAATTAAATTCCCCATGCCAACACACATATATTCAAATCCAGTGTATGTACAGTTAGTATATGGAAGAGGGCAAATGGCGCTGGAATTACTTCAAGTTTCTTCAGTAGTTCAGGCAGAGAGATATAGAAACTAATGTGCAATGAAGAAACAGATGACACAGTGCTACATTCACATCTAAATGTGGGTATGTGAAGAAGTATGACAGACGTATAATGAGAAACATAACACCTCACTGACATGACTGAATTTCTGCTAAATGATTTTAACGTGAGGAAAAAAAAGGGAAGCGGCGGGGGGGGGGCAGACAAAAATTGTTAAGCAGAGAGGAAGAGCAAAGTGACATATTCCGTGGCTCAGCAGATCTGAACTGAAGTTGCCAGCAACATGTGCTAACATGTCTTAAAAATCTGCTCTATTGTTCGGTGGTATTGACGATTTCCTGCCTAAGGTCCTGAATTCCTGCCTGCTGCTTCCTGTTTAGCGAGACAACCTTGAGCCAAACTTCCTGTGGCTCTGATGGATGTCTGTGCAGCTGGTAGATCTATTACAGCCCAAAGCCAAACTGACCTACATTACAGGCAAATATCCACAATTAATGAACCAATTAATGGCCTGTTGTCTCTCAGTCTCGTCACTCTCGTTATGAGCTGTAATTAAAGGTCAAATATATTCCATGTGTCAGAACTCTGGGAGCTAATTATCATATTGTTATCATGCTTCTGTTACATGATATACCGACTAGAAGAAATTATTGAAAACAATGGTTTACAGGTAAGTATGATGCAGGCACTCTTTTTACCAGAATATATAATTCTGTCAGGTTTGATTCAAATCAGACTGGTGGTGTTATGTAGCATTTGATATTTCCCTGTGTCCCAAATCCATTCAATACAAGATATATGTGAGGGGGTTCCATGTGAAGCTATGATGAAGCTCATCCTACTCTAAAGTTCATTTTCATTGTGGCAGGAGAGCCGTTGTGTCACTTTATCATTTGCACAATGGAAACTTGTGTAATGGGAGTTGGAATCATGTAGTGTATGTTCTTGATAATATTATTTATTTTGTTGAACAATATTTTTAGTGGCTGATAAAAATCTAATTGGTTTGCGACTGCAAATGGGGGCAACAATACAGTACGTAGGCCTACTGTATACTCATCTTTACAGTTTACTATTTTTGCAGTTCAAATAAATTAAATTACTGTATGGCAATCAAACTGCTGCAATGGAAAGCTACTGCAAATTAAATATAAAAAAGACAAAGCAAATGTTTTTCCAAAGATTACATTTTCTATTTATTTCACAATAATTGATGTTATTTTTTTCTAGGTGTGAATAGCTCCATCAGCAGTACCCTCACAAATCAAGCAAATTTGGTATGCATAGTGATATTTTGCACATACATTTGTAAAACCCAGTTAGAATTACTGTGTAGAATTGATTTGAGATACAGCAGCAGATGTAATTATTTAGTCTGAGATACAACTTTAAATCAACAGTTTTAAACTGTTTAAATTCAAATTTAAAGTCAATGGTTATACAGTTGTGCTGAAAATCTTAGGTAAACACAAAAACTAACATCAGCTACCTGCACTAAAACTAACACATTTATCTGTCATGCTAATGCTAAACTAAACTAAGGGGATAGTTCATCAAGGTATTGCACTGATTTATGTTCATGATGGTATTGACTTAGGGAAGGTATGGAAGTTATTGTGGTGGAAAGGGGGGGCTGAATCTCATATTGCATTTCAGGAAAAAACAAACCCTCCCCTGGCTTATTTATATTTCTGTTGGTCTCTCCCATTGACATTGAAAAAAAATGCAGTACACTCTCCCCAAGATCTTTAAACAAACAAACATGTATGACAATCGTACAAAAAACAAAGAGATGAAAATACAGCCACTCACAATTTTTTAATAAAGCGCTGCTAAATAAACTCTGGCTGCTAAAGGGCTTCAATATTTTAACCCTACCCTGAATTACAACAAATGCACAGTGGCTGAAAAGAAAAGGCTGCAGAGGGTGATACGGTCAGCAGAAAGAACAATCGGCTGCCCCCTACCCTCCCTTGATGCCATCACCAGCTCTCGTTGCCTCTCCAGATCTAATAAGATTATGACCACCTTTACCCTGGACATTACCTGCTCAGCCTGCTTCCCTCTGGGCGGAGGTACAGGAGCAGAAAATCCAGAACAAACGGATTGAAAAACAGTTTCTTTCCATGGGCCATCAGAACACTTAACACACATCCAAACCAATAACATGCCTTTATCATACCGCAATAATATTACAATAATCATACACCATGTAAAATATTTTTCCTGTCCTGTCCAGTCCAGTCGTGTTTTTTATGTCTTAAATTATTCTTGTTTTTAGATATTTATTATGTATCTTGTTTACTATCTTTAATGCACCTACAGTTGTGGCACTCACAATTTCATTGTATAGGTCTCTGTGCAATGACAATAAAGGTTTATCTTATCTTATCTTATCTTAAATAGCCGAAAAATAAATATGAATTAAATCAGATGTTGTAGTCTGATGTGTATGAGATCAGATGTCTGACTGTCCGCAATGAAGTAATACCACAATGCCAAGTCGCCTGGCCAGGCATGTTAATGTTTACTCCAGACAGCTGTTCCAGAGAGTGCACAGTTAATCAAAACACGCGTTAATACCTTTGGTAGATTAAAGTTCGGTGCTTGCTGACGAGCAGAAGAGATAGAGAAAGCTGTGTGCAGCATGTGCTCTGTGTGCAATTTTGGTTGTCCCACTCTGGATTCAAAATAATGAAAATAATTACATCCGATTATATTATAGCCTGTATGAGATCAGATTTTTGAATGTCATAAACCAATTACATGATGGCCTAACTGCATAACCAGGCGTGTTAGAGAAAATTTAATCGGGCACTTTTATCTTATGAGGCAATATTAATGTGTAATAATAATCAGCTTTTTTTATTTTCTAAGTCTGTTTAAATGTATTCTATGTTGAAAAGGTTGGATCATTTTATAGTCCAGTCTGCTCCCTGAGACTGCTGCTGTTGATGGAGAAGATGTTTGATGAAGCAGACCCATTATTTCTTGGCTGCACATTTTGCGATAAATTACATTCACTATGGATTTGCATTACAGAAGCTAGCTGAGGTAATTTCCCAAGTAGCACCATCAGATAAGAGTAGGGCTGGGTATCGTTTAAAAAAAAACACGATACCAGTACCAATACTAGTACCCTTAAAGTAATACCGAAACCAAGAGAGAGAGGAGTACTTAACATTTGTTTCCTTTATTTTTCTACTTCATTCAATACCCATCATGTGAATGGAAGCATTCAGTTGTGTAAAATGCCATCACCACCTTAAAAGGTATGGAGTAACGATACCCAAACCTGGATACGGAACACTTCCACTTGCACAAATCTATTTACCATAAGTTTATCTGACAAAAAAGAAAATCTGGGCCTCCTTCACACGTGGGGCTTTCCTGTGCGTTAGTCTACGCCATGAGGGGCTTGAGAACCGTAATATTTTTGCTTCACCCCTTGCATTCGAAATAGTAAAACTTCATATGAATTAGATCTGATAGGGTTTCCTCAGATTAAGTGGCTGTCTGAATGTCCGTCATAATTAAACCAATTTGTCTTCAGGAATCTGAACCTGGTATGTTTTGGAGCAGCAGCTGTAGACTAACTTTCTCGGCAAATATCAAAATACAAGTTAATCACTATCAGTAAATGGTTAAAGTCACTGCTCACACACACACGCTGGAGAGAGGGAAACAGCTGTGTATGGCATGCTCTGTCATGCTGTGCCACCAGTAAACTGTGGTTTTACACACAAACACCTGGTTGGCTGTTTTACGACCAAAGTGATACATGTAAAGTAAGTTATCAATGTCTTGATAGTGTGTGTATTCAGATCAGTTTGTGGACAAAAAGAAATGTGCATGCAGAAATGATCATATTAGTAAGGGTGTTAATTATTAACATTCCACAGTGGCGCCCGCAGCCTGATCCTGTACCCACTGTGCGTACATTTCGTTCAAATTAATTTTGTACAGTTGGGTTGGGATTAACGGAGAAAGTCTATCATCTCCCATATCTCTGCCAATGATGGGAATGAATGGTTAATGAATGGTCAGTGTGCGTGCTGGTCATTGGTGGAGAAGTGTATTTGGCCTCCCGCATGACTCTTCTGCAAATATGAGCTACTGAATGATAGCTGCAATGGCGATTGTGTAAACTCGGCCTGTTTGCTGGTATTTGAATTGCAAGCAGTATGGCTAATCAGAGTTTTATGGTGGTGTTGTATCTTTAACGTAAAAAAAAAACATGAACCAATCACTCTCTCTTTTTCGCTCGCTTATTTGTGCACTTGGGAACCTAGCTACTAGCGGGGGGGAGGTTTATGTAAGGGCTAAAAAATATAATCCTGCCGGTGCCACTGACATTCCAAACTGTAAACAACAACAGTCACACATGTCATGTGCCATTGGCAGCGTGTAATGTTGATTGTACATGACATTATATTCTAACTTTGTTCGGCACAAACCACAAACCACAAACCAATGCAAAGCGTGTCACATTGTGACCTTTTTTTTTATTATAGCCGCTTTAACATTCTTAGTAACATCAACTTTACCACATAAAAGTGTAAAATACTTACACTATAAAAACAGTAAAACACTTTAAGCACATACTGTAAGGAGGAAACTGGGGTGGTGGAGGGAGCTGCTGCAGCAAACAGTGTTTGCATGACTGAGGTTATGAGACATAGTGAGCTTTAAATACACCACCCCCATTACAACCATAACTTAAACATGAACAACAGTAATGTCTATTTGACTTGTGAAATGGGTGTGATAGACAGCTAATAATATGGAGTGAGTTTTTACCTTGATGTCTGCAGCGATGCTGATCTCTGGAGGTGTCAGAGTCATGGAAGGACATTGCTGGGGGCCTTCACCCATGCTGATCCAGGAGCGTGCCAACAGCCCCTGAGCACACTCCTTCTGGATGGTACATCTGGACAAAGTGACAGACAGAAATGTTGGTACTGTAATCATGTTTATCATGTCATATTTAGGTGAAGATTAGATTACAGCACAACGAGACAGGGTTTTTTGGAGATTGCCCGCACTGAATATGTCATGGAAACTGAAATCAAGAAATTCATATATAGTAATGGCTTGTCATCGAGACCCAATCATTGGACTACCAGACTGAGCTTTCAGGTCAACATTTTATCCTTTGTGAGGAGAGGACAAACTTTTGTGTTTTCATTTTATCCCAGGACTTGACAAATTCTCACCGTTGGGCTTTATGGTCTGCTTCACACAGATTTCTGAGGTGCTCTGGTCTCCTAATGTCACATTCAGACCTTGGCTGTCAGTTTGTCTGGCTCAACACAAGAGACTATTTGACTCTAGGTCAAGCACATTGCTATGGAAACCCATCCTGCAGGTACTAAGATCAGGGGCCAGTTACCGTTGAATAAAAAATACTGCTGATTCTTAATCTGTGTGGACCAACAGTGTGTCCATGAATGTATA